>NC_057807.1:206334971-206346546 GCF_018294505.1 Triticum aestivum | reverse complement strand
GTGATTTTTTTTAGAAAAGGAAGTATGTGGTGATTAATAATGCAAAATTTTATTAGCTTCGATGCCATGCTATACATAGTGGTTTAAATAACTTGTGGTTCTATACTGAAAAGTAATTCAGAATTTGTTTCTGTTTCAATTAGAGCCCTGATGTAGACAAGGATTGTGTGGTTGTGCATGTCACTCGCTATGAGGAGGACGACCTGAATATACGCACTGGGAAAACAGAGTTCTTAGGCTATTGGATCCTGGAAGCCATTTGCGGTTATGTCAATGAAGAGTTGTATTCCAGCCTCATTGTTGTCAGGCGTGTTGTCCAGGGTGTACTGCAGCACAAGAAGTTCAAAGCTACTCCTTCATTTGCGAGGCATACTGTTCTTGTCAAGCTTACGCAGGAAGATGACGTGGCATGCCTCCACAAACAAGTTTATCAGTGGCAAGGCCACAAGGTTGTCTTCATGAAGGTTCACAGGATTGAGCTGCTGCGGGACGTCCTCGATGATGTTCATGGCAAGGTCCGTCTTGTGTCCAGTCCAAATTAGATAGAGGCATGAAATAGTTGCCCCAGCTAGTGTTTAATAGTAGTTTGGATTGTGTCTAATTATCCGAACCTTGCCTGTTATCGACCCCTCTAGGGCTAGTGCTCTGTTTGAATCCGTCTATGGGAACTGCTGCTACTTTTGCGTGCCCGTGAATCATGTGAGAACCATCGTAATTGTTGCTGAAACGGATCCGTCCTCACTAGTTTTTTCATGAATATGGCATGGTAAGACATAAGTTGTCACGGTTTATCATACGAACAGTGTGTGTTTTGATGAAATAGAGCACTCGTTCGAGAACCGTGCGCCAACATATACATAAGTACTTGTAAACACTGTTGGTGCTACCCCACTTGTAAGCAGTTGTGCAAAACACGGCACATTGGCTCAGCTCGCTTCAACACTAGGCTATCGACCAGCTAACAATCAACAATCTGCTGTCAGACATATAAGCAACTACTATGTATCTTGTTACAGTGGTTCATGCAGTTAATTGAGGCCACAATGTAATAAATTCCAAACGTTCACATGCTAGTCCAGCGCTCATGTGGAACACTCACAATTAAACTCGTCTTCATAAAAATCTTGAAAAGCATAAGTTAAGCAATTTTATACATCTCAATGATTCATAGAACATAACAAACATACACTAGTTCACAGCAAAAGACAAAGTTGTGAGAAGGTTTACAAATCAAGAAAAAACAAGCAAGGCTTCTCTGAGCAAAGGGCCTCCCGGCAGGCTTAAATTTCCTGGAGTTCACTCTGGTTTTTCTTGTTGCCACCATCCACGGTTAGGTTCTCTCATTCCAGAATAACCAATTATAATTGTGGTCTCAGCTGGAATGCTGAACTAAACCATGGAGTGTACTGACCAGCTGAAATGCTTGTGCATTCCACTAAATTTAAGCACCGCTATTTGCAGAAATAAGCAGACCACAATGCCTCTTGTCCGTGCACCTGTCCAAAAAACCGACGTGCAGCCGTGCCAGCTAGTCCTCGGTCCATGGATGAACTGGTAGAAAGTGCATTCCGGACTAGGATGCAGTTGTTTTCGCTCGTCCCTGCACTGCAATCAGGAAGTAAAATGTACGAATCAGCTTCTTTTAGATTGCGTTGGTCATTCTACCTTAGGTACTACCAATGTAGGGATACCTTGAAGACGGGAGGTTAGATGACTGCAATGAGGGATAGCCATCTCATTTTGCGCAGTTGTATTAAAACTGAGGTGTGTGCTTTTGATTGCACGGATAGAAACTATACAGAGATAGAATCCCGAAACGATATGGAGACAGACATCCCTGTTTGCGCAAATACGAAATACGGTTATTTAAACAGTGACACATATTACTACTTTCCCCCGTTTCCTCTTAGAACCAAGTCCTAGATTCATGCTACAGCTTTCCCACTTTCTTCCCTGTTTGAACCAATGCTTTGAGTTCACTGTATGAACTAGGTTTACTTCTAATAATAGTAGAAGTCTAGGTGTCTTTGTAACAGCGGACGGAAGTAGAAAAGGATCCACATGAAGGGGGAAGAGCTGGGGCAGTAGAACAAGGTAGGTTAAGGAATATATACCTGAGGGTCGTCGGCATGTGGCAAAGACGGCGTAGGGAGGCCGCATCTTGGCCACAATACCACAGGGAGGAAGAAGGGGTCGGAGGCCCTCCCGAGCCGGCGTCTCTCAGAGAGAATGGCACGGCCGCTGATCGGGACGCGCAGGCAGCCTTTGGTCTCCTCCCTCGCCGCCAACGACAGCGTGAACGATGCACCTACACCCCCTGCCCCGGTCAAGGTTGTCCGGCCGGATTTGTGACCAACCATGAGCTGAGAGAGAGAGTGTGGCCACCTATGTCTTGCTTAGATCTGGAGAGCATGAGAGAGTGAACGAGAAGAACCCTAGTAAAGCAAGCGCTAAGGCTCCTGCTTTTATATATAGTGGAGTGATTTTGTTGTACCGGCTTCAAAAAAATGCGCTCCTACGTGTACCCGCGAGTGGGTGTGAGAGAACTAGTGCGTGCGTGCACTGCTTCTCTTCGTGAGAGTACAATATATACTATGCCCAAAGAACGTTCACCGCGAGAGTAATAGTATAAGTGTGTGACGTGTGAGCTAAAATAAAATGTGCGCGCCGTCTTTTGTTTTTAGAAGTTCTGAGGGTAGGGTGTGAAGAGCACATATGTGCGTGACGTCTACCTGCAGATAGAGGATGCGTGCGACGTGCGAGTCTGCGAGAGGACTCGGGAGAGTCGTGACTCGTGAGGGTGTGTGTGCGTGAGAGAGAGAGGGGGCACATATCAATGCAATGCATGTGTCCGTAAATCATTATCCGGCAAACGTTCGCCACAAGCCTTTTCCTGACGAACATCGTAAGAACCGTTAGATCGGCATCCGACAGTGTCAGTTTTGCCATGTCATTTAACAGAACAGCCACTCCTCCTACACACAAATCTTCCATGTGAGTGTTAGCAACTGCCGTATGCTCCCTCCGTTCCAAAATGCAGTGCATATAGCTTTATTGAAAATTAGAACCTCACAAACTTTTACTGAGTTTTCGTGTACCAAATTGCACATGTAGAATACCCTGTATATATCATTTCATTCATCTTTGATAGGTAACTATAAAGATGGGTGAGGAGTCTACAAAGAAAGACCATCGTATCACCCGCAGCAATTTCAACCATCCTTTAGTGTCGAGGAATATCATAGGAACTCTATATGATATGATTTTTATAGGATTTTTTTCCTTTAGAGCCAATTGGTTCATAGGAATAGATTCATATACTCTACATTTCAAAGGAAATAAACATGATATCATTTCTATAGCTTTAGAGCCACTTGGTTCATATGAATGGATTCCTATACTCCCTTAATTTCAAAGGAAAATAAACATTAGCGTATATTCAATAGAAAAGTTCCTATGATATGAACCAAATTACATCTCTTTACTAATCCCTCCTCATAGGAATTGAGATACATGCCATCTCTAGATTCAATAGAAAAGTTCCTATGATGTGAACCAAATGACATCTCTTTTCCAATCCCTACTCATAGGAATTGAGATGCTCCATGTCATCTCTTTCCCTACAACTTCCACGTATGCATCTTCTATTCCTAAATAGATAGTACAACCCACTAGTAGCTTTTTTCCAAAACATGCAACTATGGAAAAAGAACTATATAGTGTGCCAATAACTTTGAAAGATGGTCGCTGGATGAAGCTAACCCGACAGTGCAGAGATGGGCAAATCCGAGCACTACTGGCCGTTGGATATCATCAACATTCCACCAGATCTGCCACATGTACAATTTAGAAGACTCCATGGTTGAACTTAAGCATAATGCACAAACCTCAAAACACAAGCACTTCTCCTTTGTTCTAGAATCTTCTATATCATAATTGACTATTTTTTTCTAAATGAATTGCCATTATTTGTTTTTTACTTTATGATTTACAATGCACAACCCCATGAATCTTAACATTTTTATAAAACTAATTGACTTTGAATGAGATGAACTATAAGAACTAAACGAACATCTACATCATGCATATATGACTCAAAGCTTTACATGCTATAGTGTGTATTTATTCATAATTTGGTTTCGAAATCTCATGCGTTCAATACATGTGTACCTTACTAGTTTTGAGTAGAGTAGCAAATTTCACGCGGCCCCGGGTATATCAAAATGCAGGGCCCATGCATCATTGCCTTTCGGTCAAACCTACGTCCACAATTTTTTGTACGTGCTATATCTCCACTGGTCCCCGAACCCAAAATACTGCCTCCTTCCCGTAAAACCAAGCGGCCCACACATATTTAAGGCGTTGACTCGATCACTCAAACCCATTTACTATGACGTGGCCCCGCACGCCGTAGTACTCCTACAAACCCTGCCGCCGCACTCATCATCGGTTTTCTTCAAGAGGACGAGGGAGAAGCCGATTTGTAGTGGAGGCGCTTTCAAAAAAAGGATCTGTAGTGGAGACCCCTACCCTAGGGTGCCCTAGGTAGCTGACGCACGCATCATTGTTTTCTCTTTTCTTTATGCTCTTGCACGCTAGAGTGAAATGATGGTTGCTTCGTCTGTCCAGCTTAATGCGGGAAAGGTGGGACTTTGTGATTTGACCCCTCATCACTCATTTTCTACTACTGCGGCGCTACAACCGGGGTGCCTCCAATTCCAACCGCTGCTCTGAACTGTAATTTGGTGCATCGCACGTGGAACAAGAAGGTGGATGAGTCACATGTCTGCCAAAGGGGTCATGGTAAGTGTGTCGCCATTTCGTGTGCGGACTGACCCTGCTTGAGTTGCTACGCCAACACGACAGGAGCAGCCTACCACTTGGTTTTGCTCCTTGGTGAATCCCGACTATATTGATCTAAAAAGATACGTGCTGAACTACCCTCTCCATCTCGGTTTTTTATTTGTAGACGTCTCGGTTTATGTAGTTCTAGGTCATCCATTTGACTAACTAAATATGAGTTACTATGTCACAAAAAGTATATCATTGGATTCTTATTGGTTGATATGTGAAGAAACAAGAAAGGAGGTAGAAGTTAATGCACCGCGCCTTAGTATTGTGGGATTATTTGGTTTTCGTAAGATGACGTGCGTTTGGTTGCAAGGGTGGTCATGAATGGGTTGGGATCGTTCAGAAAATAGACATGTTTGGTTATAAAGCACATGAATGGTTCGAGTCAAAAAAAGATAATATGCCTTGAAGATGCTGAACCATTCCACCCAATCAAATCGGTCGAATCAAATGGCCATCCTTTGCATGCATGACTATGTGAGCATGACTGGTGGTCCCGTCTTAACTAATTAGCCCATCTCTTATATTCAGCCAAACACATGGATTGAATGGTTCAATCCCAAAAAAATTGAATGGTCCCAATCCATTCATACGATACCTTCAACCAAATGCATCTGACGGAGGGAGTAGTTGTATTTAAAAGTCGAGGGCAGGGCTTTTCCTGTGCGGTAGGTGGGGCAGTTCCGCCTAGTCGGTTCGACAGAGATGCGAGAAGACGAGGGAGTAGGCTGTTGCAAACGTAGGGCTGTGTGATTTGACAGCGAGTTACTGCTGACAGGTGGGGCCCCGTGATTTGATCATTTTAACTGCGGCGCTACGACCGGCGTGAGTCTCTCGATTTCTGACCACCTCCATACAGGTGCCTCTCCGAATGCTCCACCATGTAGTAGTAGAGGCTGGCTCTTGCATGAGAGCCCACTTCTCCACTTTTTCCTTGCCTCTCTTTCCTCCACATATGCAAAAATGCCATGTAAAGCGCACTATTGTACTTACTTGCTCCTACAGGTGCTTAAGCTTGCCACATAGGCATAAAGTCTGATGTGGCAAGTTAATCAAGAAGAGAGAGACTAGTTTGCTGACCTAAGGAAGAAACGGTGCTAAGCACGTGTACCTAGGTGAAAAGACAATTTTGAGTCTATAGCTAATTAAATGAAGCAAACTTAGCAACACCATTTCATTGGAAGAGGTCACTCCTTGGCAAATGCAATAAATACTAGTACTCCCTGTGTCCCATTATATAAGAACGTTTTTGACACTACACTAGCTAGTGTCAAAAACGTTCTTATATTATGGGACGGAGGGAGTACGAAGAAAGAGATAGAGAGGAGTAAAAAAATACACTTATAGCCAACCTTATAGCCAACCTTGTTGTAGTATGAGTGACTAAGTGATGACTATGTATGACATGCCAACATCAGATAGCCTAACGCACCGTGCTAAATCTCCAAGGACGTGACCACGCGACCGACGCGACGGTCGTGGTAGGCGCGACCAGGATACGGGCTGCTGGCAGCCCTTGGATCTGAGATCAAATGGTCGCATGCTAAGTTGCTGAAAATTTTAAGAATAACCCTCCAGGATAGGATATTCACCCATAGGTCTAGAATCACGCCATGCAACCGTTCGATCTCAGATCCAAGGGCTCTCGAAAGCCCGTATCATGGGAGAATGGAAAGCCACTACCCTGCCGTTTGCAAGCTGGCAGTTCGCTCCTACTCTTTCCCACACGTCCTTTAATACTACGGCGATTCGCTCCTAGTCGTCCCGTCCATTCACATTACGGCAGTTCCACTAATCCTAACCCTCCTCCCATATCCATGGCATCCCAAATCTCCCTGATCGGCGGTGAGTACAAGGTTAGAACCATCACCGGCAATGAGTTCGACGTCATCTACACCCGTACTTCCACGATGGTGAAAGGATGCCTTTGTCGCTTCAGACGCATGTTCGAAAACTCACATGATGAGTGGGTCGCTGGGCTAGATGTTGAGTACACCACAGTCGTGGGACGAGAGAAGGATCTGAAGGATGAAGAGAGGAAGAAGCCCGCCGTGATCCAGGTTTGTGTACATAATGTTTGCTTGGTCTACCACATATGCCATGCCGACGTTGAGTGCCAAGATTTTAAGAACTTCCTCGAGGACAAAACAGTCAAATTCGTTACTGTAGACTTTAAGAACGACAAAGAAGTCCTGCATCGGATAGGCCTCGTTATAGGCAACCCCTTCGACCTCCAGAAGAATTGGCTGGTGCCCTCTCGTCAGCCCTCAATGCTGACCCTGGCAGGAGCCATGGTTCATCCTTCATACCGCAAACTGGAGAAACCACATTACACGTTTCATCGTCATGCATGGCAATGGAATGTACTAGATATAGACCACATCCAGTATGCTGCAATGGATGGCTACCTTTGTTTCAATATCTACAAGGGTTGGATGAAGAGCAATAGCCAAGTTGGCGGTTCAAGCAAAGAAGTATCGGCCAAGAGGAAGAGGGACAAGGACGAAGTCGAGGACGTGGGCGAGGACTCCGAGTAAGGTGGCAGTGTCGTTGCTCATGGCGGTTCTAAACTTCTAATGCAGTGTCTACCGGATTAGTTGCATAGTTTAATTTCAGGTGTGCTTAGTTTAATTTGAGGGGTGTGTTGTACTGAGCCCCCAGCAGAACTATGTTATGTTTCTTCTCGTTACTTTAACTCTTCAGTATGTACATACTAGTACTAGTATTTCTTTAATAGAATTTAGCACCCCAATTAAGCACGTACTAGCTTTTTAATAGTACTATATGCATAATTTGGCGACGAGCGCTCTCTATATGTACCACCTTTTTTTAAAATTTCAATTTTTGCTCCATGGCGCAATCCATCGATAGTGGAGTACTACTGTACAAAAGTATACATTTTTTAAAAGGCTAGCGTACTGTTCATCATATATATATATAGCTAGTTAAATTCTAAACCTAGAACGACGTGCATGCCATGTAGTAAACTGATCCGGAGGAAGTATAGTAAAAATGAGGTGATTTTACCCAGCGATCGGCGGGGGAGCATGGCCTGTCATGTGGTCCCACGTGTCATGATGTACCAAGGCGATGCGTGTGTCCCTCTTGAGGCAGAAGCAATACTAGTACGTGGTTTGAGATGATGTCGAACCGAAGTGTGAAATAATGGTTGCTTCATCCGTCTGGGAAGGTGCGACATTGTGATTTGACGTCTCATTGCTCATTACTAACACTGGGCCGGTACGAGTGGGGTGCGTCCCCCTGCTGTTCTGCACTGTTATTTCGTGCTTGACACGTTGACCCAGTTGCTATGTGTCCCACATGTCGGCGACAGGAAGTATAAAATTCATGAAAGGGAGCGTCTTAGTTTTGGAAAAATCTGTTTTTACGGAGTACGTACCCACTAGGGTTTATAGGGCTCATCTAAAAAACATTTGTTTTGCCGTTTGATAAGTCTCAATTCTAGTACTATACTAGTAGTAGTACCATTACATGTTGGATTTCGTGGTGCGTTAGATCACCCGAGCAAGCAGTGTCAAGAGGAAACTAACCAATGCATGTACAAGTTCATGGAAATTTAGTGGTCATTCATGCATTCGTTCTAATTAATGCCTCGGTAAACATAACTTCTTGAGAAAAACGAGCGTACTGTGCAAACTACGAAATTAATTCGACCACTCACCGTCTACCTTGGTTGGAGAGATTTTGAAATTGAGCCATAAACTGGAAAGGAGGGAGTAGTAACTTTTGTCTCGATTACTATTTGTGGCCTTGTATAGATGCAAAATGTATTTTTTTATAGTGGCCTTTTATAAGTAAATAGAGGGAGTACTAACCAAAGTACGTAGTAGGGACGAGGAGTAAACGGAGGGAGTAGTAAAATTTTCTCCTCGTGCTGTGAGCCACTGCGCGCGTGGGCGAGGGAGCGGGCGTAAAGGCGTACAGTAGTACTCCAGCTTCACCTCATCCTGCGAGCCACCGCGCCCGTGGACAGGGGAGACGGCGTACTAAGCAAGTTTCTCCTCGTTCTGCGAGTTGACGGGACACATCAAAAGTACTCCAGTGTATAGAGCCTTGCCTCTAAGGTAGGCCCCACATGGTTTGCCTCTTTTTTTAATTTAACATAATGCGTCAAGTCGCAATTTGTTTGTTCACCTGTGGTAGACGATCCTCCTTCCACCAAGTGGACAACCAGTACACGTGCCAAATTACCACGTGGGCTGCCTTTTTCGTACAGAAATGAGCTCCACCGTGTACCCGCGCGGGTGTGGTTGGGAAAGAGACGGGAGTACGTGCGCCGTGCGTGCACCTCTTCTCTTCGTTCACGTCCCCCACCTACGTGGGTGTGTGTGAGAGAGATACAAACCTAGACATAATGCACCGTCCATCCCCATGCCTCCGCCCAGTTCGACCACCAGTCGCCACCACAGCACCACGCCCCACTCCTCCTCACCTTATCTCTCATATTTCTCCCTCCATTTTTATATACAAGGGGCCACTATCAAAATTACAATTTGCAGATATACAAGGCCACTAACACTAATCGATGCAATATTAATGGTGTTTGCCTCGTGGTACTAGCAAAGGAGGACATTAATTATCCCTTGCATGCATGCGGGAGTTTGTAAAAAAATGCATCTTGATGGTCCATGCAATGCACGGGCATCTTGCTAGTCCATAAAAACAACACATGGCAAAATTCCACGGCGAACGAGGGATTTGAATCTGATGGGAGGGGCTGTTTGGATCTTGCCCGGGGTATCCAAAATATTGGCGACCCTTTTGTCCACCGGTGCCTTTGCCACCGATGAACAAGGAACTGCTCGGGTGCTCATGCTGTCATGCATCCTCCAGCGCGCACGTTGGAGACGAGCTCGCACGAGATGTGATTTTTTGTCCCACAATGCCGCCCGAGCCGCCCGCAGACCGACCGGTGACCCGCAAATTACGCCATCCAACCGTAGCCGCACACATTATGACAGCAACTCAACCAACCGGACGAAATTCACGCAAACACGTAGACAAACTGATACTCATTCACGCAACCACCAGAGTATTTCATATAAACAACGACGGAAATCATATAAAATACCGGATTTTCACACAAACATGACAGATTTCATTACATTCAAATGAATACGCGGTGCTAGTTCTGGACAGCACAGGTATATAATACATGGCCTAAATGGTCGCCCGCCGATCAATTTGTGTTCCTCATGTCCGGCAGCACGATCACCGGACTGCCGGGAGCCCCGAAGGTATATGCTTTACCGCAAAGGACGGCTCGCTTCCCCACTGCCCAACTGATATCATTGGCTGGTGCCGAAGATGATGGTGGCCGGCACTGGTTTGAGTTCATCACCGGCCACTACTTCGCCATGGCCAGCACCGGCTCGAGTTCATCCTAACATTGACCTCTTCCGTGGAGACCATGTGGGGTCGACGAAGGTCCTCGCAACAAAAGGATCCGGCAAGACACCTGCTGTGTACGCCGGCGTCGCCTCCGCGGTGGCCTTCATGGGACCCAAGCGGCGGCGGCCTCCCGTGTTCTACTTCTCCTCGATGATGGCAGCGGACGCGTAGGCGCTGGCCACCGACTCGTCGCTCTCCGCGCACCCGGCTTCTATCGCTGCTTGCATGGCGCGGCCGCCGGCATGGGAGTCTCGGCCACAGTAACGGGAGACACGGTACGAGGCGGTGGCGTGGACGGCAGCAACGACGCCCGTGCGCCACTCCTCGTCGAGCTGGCCTGGAGCGGCGAGTTGCTGAACCGCGCGCCGGCTTGGGGCGGCAACTGGCTCCATCGGGCGAGGGGAGGGAGGTGGATCAGCGAGCTTCATAGCTCGTATCCGGCAGGCTACCCAGCCGGCTTGGATGCGGAATAACTACTCTTCGTAAGCCATTGTAAGAGTGGACAAAATGGTGGAGGAGATAGGGGAGCGGCGGAGGTGTGCGATTCTTGGCCGGCGTTTGGCCTCGTTTAAATAGGAGATTAAATAGACGGCATACGGGAGGAGCTCGGCCGGCGTTGCGTTTAACGCCGGCCAGGTCATGAACGGACGTGTGTCCAGAGTGGGTTTCTCGGCTTCCACACGGGCGGGTTTCATGGAGGCATTTGAATGCGGCACAGAGGCGTGTTCAGCCGGGCGTGCCGCGAGTGGCACCCTCGACTCTGACCTAGGACACCACGCCGTTCTTCCACTGACATGTGGGCTCTTTGGGTGCATGGCCTGCATGTCAGTGACCCAACGCAGGCAGCGCACAGCAGAGGAACCTTTGGTGGGCCAGGGCGGTCAGAAGCGGGCATTTCATAAACCGATGATTATTCATTGAGTGTGACGTCATCTTTTTCATGTAGTTAAGCGTGTGTCTTGCGTCGTGTGCTGTGTGCATGCAGGCGTGCGAGTGTTGCGTGCGTGCAAGGGTGCGTTTCAGTATTGCATGCATGGGTGCGTACGTGCAAGGGTGCGTTTTAGTGTTGCATGCATGGGTGCGTACGTGCGTGTGTTCGTGAGTGCATGTGTATGTGTCAGTGTTGCACGCCAGCATGCGTGCGTGTGTACGTTATGTGTACATGTCAGTGTTGCATGCCTACATGCGTGTGTGTCTTGCGTGCATGCATGTGTACGTGCGGGGTGAGGCTACACGTCAGTCGACTGACTTTTTCATCTCTGGTCATTAGACTTTCCAGCCGTTGGATACGAAATCAAGGGCCTCCAGTTTA
>NC_057807.1:206331538-206334689 GCF_018294505.1 Triticum aestivum | reverse complement strand
GCCGGCCCGCCCTCCCCGAAACCACTCCCCACCGCCGGTCCGCCGCTGCACCTTCGAGAGAGTGGGCCAGCATATATGATCTTGAGATTTTACGAAGTCGCCATAGGTGCCTCGTAGTCGAGTGGAACATCTCCTCCCACTGAACGTACATCGCCGGAAAATACTGAAATTAACACAAGATAAATGCGAGCACCAGGACTTTAACCTTGGTGGGCTCGAGAAACCACTGTCCTCTAACCATCCAACCACATGTTGGTTAGCACGACAAAATGTATCTGGTGACCGTGATCAGCTTATTCTGAAGTCCAGTGACCATATCGTGCTTTCGCTTCAAATACAATGACCGTAGGTGTCGTCAATAAAATATGGAGCACACATCAAATGCAAAGTCCGTCAGTGTCATCAACAAAATATGGAGACGTATCGTGAGCTAGATACCGTTTGTATACGCTTATTTTCTTAGTGGCCGATTGCGTGTGTGGTGTGGTGGGCACATCATTTCTAGTTGTGGTGGGTCAACATGAAGACTCATGGGTCAGTTCCATCCCGCGCCACATATAGGTTGGACCGAGACGTGTTATACGGAGACCCATGTGGAGGACTCGGCATACAACACGAAGCTACCAGAGTCGCGGAGGACTCTATCCCCACTGGTGATAAGCCGACTATATATGATTTGTAACCCTAGGCCCTTAGTATGTTATACAAGCTTGGGGGCTAGTTCGTAGATAGTATACACACATGCACAATGCCTGGTATTCACATGTACTTTGTACACACCCCTAACACTAATATACTGTACCAGGAGTAGCCTCTTTCTTCAACTACAAGGGTCCGACCCGAACTAGGGTAAAACTTTGCCTCGTATTACCATCCAGCCTAACAGCCAGGGATATCCTACCGAATGATATGATGAAATCATATCTGCCAACTACTAAGAGAGAGGTGTGTCGGGGGGGGGGCAATGTGTGCGAGAGAGGCCTAAAGATAATGTGCGTGCGGGAGACACGTAGGCACATATATGTGCGTATAGAGGGCTAGTAGAGACCATGCATGTGTATATATGCATGTGAGAGAAAATAGAGTTTTCCAACTGAGATTAGTGAAAAGAGTGGTACATAGTAGTCAGAAAGAGAGATACAGAAACAGAGAGAGCATGTGCGTGAGACACCCCGACACCCTGAGAGAGATTGTGAGCATGTGTGAAAGAGAAATGCTGATGCATATAAAGTGTGTGCACTTATGCGTTAGATAGAGAGATATCTACGTGTAAAAGGCGGTTCTACACATTAAATTAAAATATAAATGGCATTATTATTTTTGGATGAGATCATGAATTTTGCAAAATTGCGTATGGACAAAAATCGGTCTATCAGACACCCATACTCTATTGAATTCTAGCATGTGCATGTGTTTATTTCATATTATCGATCCAAAGAGTGAGAGCGGTTTGAAATACAGGCAATGGATGCTTTTGCAATTCATATATAAACATTAATTAGTGCACTCCATGTTGTTAGTGTGAAGCACTTTATACATTTGTCACTTGCATGGATACATTCCAAATTGCTAGCTACGAAATAAAATACATGTTGAATTCAACATAAAGGGGGTTTCGAAGATTCGAATTCATAGGAAGTGCATTCATCTATTTGAACCCGAGATAATGGCATTTGTAAATCAGATGTAAAAGGGGGCATCAATCTTTGTTGTGAGTTTGAACATGGTATATATATTCATACGCATATCTAACTTTTTTTGCAACCAAGGAGATTATACTTGGAACCATGCATGAACTGAGGTAAGTTGCATATTTTTTAATATATACTTGTGTACAATGTATATTAAAACGTACCCCCTCCATTCCAAAATAATTGTAGCTTTAGGATTTTCAAGAGTAAAGATTTGTGAAGTTTGACAAATCCTGAAAATTCAATTCAAGAGAACCGAAAACATTAATGCTTCTGCTCCCAAATATTGAACGAAGCGCCAAATAGGCCTCTGGTCACCCAAAACTGCGCGAGACTAATGTTTTGGTGGTAGGAAATTGCTGTCCTGATTCTGGCCCGTGTAGCCTATCGGCCCGATGTCCAAAGGTCTAAACCGGGGTAGGTTTGTAACTTCACCAAGACGCCAGTCTCAACCGCCTCCGAGAAGCATTCATACGCCGTGGGCGCCTAAACACCCATGCGCTCGGCCGAAATCTACCCCGCCCACATTTGGGACACCTGACATGACTGTCCTACCCCCAACCCGCAATATGTCCGAAATTTTAGATGGGGGCAAAGTTTGTAACTTTCCCCAAATTTCAAACAAGCGCGTCTCAAACCAAAACATTGTTCCCCCTTAGTTCCCCGCCTCCCTCCGTTTCCCCATTCATACTCCGTGGGCGCGAAAACGCCCTCTCCACCAGCCGCGAAACCCCAACCTCCTCCGTCCTCCACCCCATAGCGGCCAATCCACCGTCGCCCTCTTCCATCACGCCGGAGCCGGTACCCCGACGTCATCGTCCAACGCAACCGCAACCACAACGCCCTCAAGGACTTAGCAGCTGAAGCCGAGGCAGAGCTGCCTCCATGACACCGACGCCGACATGCGCCGTACCAGAACCACTCCGACCACGTCGTCCTGCGCCTCACTGCTGCGGCTCCACTGTCGCAACCGTCCACCACACCGGAGCTGTCCCGCTACACCGTCGTTCGCCGCCTCGGATCTGCTTCCCTGCCGCCGACAGACGGCCACCGCACCACACTCAACAACTTGGCCATGGGTTTGTCCAAGGCTACACTATCCTCCACAACTTCTGGTTTCCGGCGAACAACAAGATCGTCAGAAAAACAAAAGGAGGACACAGCACTGCCAGCAGAAAGAGGTACTCCTCTTCCCTTATTCGTGCAAATCTTACGTCTCCGCTCACACCGTATTCATCCCACGAAAGAAACTAGTTGAGCGCTTCTTACTGCATCTTCTTCGTGATACTAAATGCACAAGGTTTCCTCTCTTTTACTATTTCACCTTTGCTAGAGGTCAGTAGCCTGCCTGGATTTCAATTCAGGGTCAGTCGAACCGCAATTAAAATAAGCAGCACCCGCTTAGGTGTGCGGAGCACCTAGTCCGCCTGTTCCCCGGGGAAGCGGCGCATCGGTGTCTA
>NC_057807.1:206321629-206331290 GCF_018294505.1 Triticum aestivum | reverse complement strand
AGGAAGATCGTCAACACTGACTGGCTGGAGGTAGATGAAGGCGATCTCCCCGTTCTTTGTACATCGGATGGTGCAGAAAAAATGGACTGACCTATTTGCTTTCAGTCGACTGTTATTTTCATAGAATCCTGTAGTAATTGAGTGTGCCATGCATGTTGTAGAGCTATCATATGTCTCCCGTCATTTATTTCTCACCGACCTGCTATCTGCTACCTTTACACTGTACTAATTGTGCACACACTTCACCCATACTCACACTATTGTTTTTTTATGCATGGGTATTTCAGACTCTGACACAGTGTTGATGAATGCAGAAAAGAAAAGACAGAAGTCGCTCCAGTGTAATTCGAAGATAAGCAATAAGCGTTTCAACGCTCTAATGTGTGCAGTGTCAGCAGTTGGAGACAGTAAAAGTAGCTCTGCAGTTGATGATCCCAATTGCCACACACAACCGTCCCAGGTGCTTGCTTTAACTTCGTGCTGTCAAATGTGGTTGCATGTTGCATATGGTGTCTAGCTTGTATTGCTTCCAATTTGGTTAAATTGCATCTGCTTACTTTACACATTATACCTTTGATAATGACATGCCTTCCTGTTTTTGATACATACTACATATGTCAATTAACCATGTTCGTACATCAAACTAATGCTCTTTTGTATCCCTCGTCAATCACTTATGATGAGACAGTCACCCGGGTGGGTTACTGTGAGACGCCCTACTCGTTTAAAGAGTGCAGTGTCATCCTCCCCACATGATTCTCAAGAAACATCAAGGCTAAATGAAGATAGTCAATGTAGCTCTCTAGTTGATCACCGCAATTCCCCCACACCACCATCGCAGGTGCTTGCTCTTACTTGGCAGTGTGATATGTGGTTGCATGTTGCATATGGTGTCTACCTTGTAATGCTTCTAATTAGGGTAAATTGCATCTGCTTAGTTAACACATTATGCCTGTGAATATGACATGCCTTCCTGTTTTTGGTACATACTACGTCTTTCTATTAACCATGTTCTTACATCAAACTACTTCTCTTGTGTCTCCCTCATCAATGCTCCTAATTTTTTAAATTGCATCTCCTTAGCTTACACATTATACATGTGAATATGACACGCCTTCCTGTTTTTGGTAGATACTACATCTGCCTATCACACCATGTTCTTACATCAAACTACTGTTCTTGTGTATCCTGTGTCTATCACTTATGATGAGACAGTAACGCGTGTGGCGTAATATGAGACGCAATACTCTTATAAAGAATGCAATTTCATCCTCTCCACATGATTCTCAAGAAACAGCAAGCCTAAATGAAGATATTGAACGTTGCTCTGTACCTGAAGACAGCACTTCCCCTACACCACCATCACAGGTGCTTGCTCCAACTTCGCAGTGTGATATGTGGTTGCATGTTGCATACAGTGTCTAGCTTGTAATGCTTCTAATTAGGGTAAATTGCATCTGCTTAGTTTACACACTATACCTGTGAATATGACATGCCTTCCTATTTTTGGTACACACTACATCTATGTGTTAACCTTGTTCTTACATGAAACTACCTCTCTTCTGTATCCTGCATCAATTACTTATGATGAGTCACCTTTATTCGTTGCATATTGCATATTATTTCTAGCATGTTGCCATGTATTGCTTCTAATTTGGTCAAATACATTTGTTAGGGCACCCTTTTAATTTGGCAGAGTGATATTGGTTTCATCTTTCATATGGTTTCTAGCTTGCATCGATTCTAACAAGTTCAAGCACCTTGTGCTTAGTTTACACTTTATACATCATACATGTCAATATGTCACGCCGTCCTGTTTTTCATACATATTCCATCCTCCTATCATGCGGCTGCCTTACATGAAAGTAGTGTTCATCAGTATCATGCATCAATAAGTTCTGAAGAGCAAACTTTATTCCTTTTTCTTGTGGGTTTGACTTGACAAGGCAAAATCAAGAAAGAGGAAGGAAAAGAGTAAGGAAGGCGATGATGGTGGTCCTCTGCAGCAACGTAAATGGAGCATCTGTACCGATTCTCCTTGTACTGATAGTGCATTACATGGTCCAAGTCTCCGCTCCCCTACTCCACCATCCAAGGTGCTTGCTCTAACTTGGTATTGTGATATCTGGTTGCATGTTGCATATGGTGTCTAGCTCGTATTTCTCCTAATTAGTGTAAACTACATCTGCTTAGTTTACACATGATACATGTGAATATGACACGCTTTCCTGTTTTTGGTACATACTATATCTGTCTATCACACCATGTTCTTACATGAAACTACTCTTCTTGAGTATCCTGCATCAGTCACTTATGATGGGACACCTTTAAGTTGGCAGTGTGATATTGGTTTGCGTCTTGAATATGATTTCTAGCATGTATTGCTTCTAGTTTGATGAACGCCACCTATGACGAGACAGTTTTAACTTGGCAGAGTGATATTGATTGCACCTTCCATATGGTGTCTTGCAGTGTTTCTAATTTGTTGAAGTGCCTTCTGCTTAGTTACCACATCATAGGTGTGAATATGTCAAGCCGTCCATTTTTTCGTACATATTCCATCCTTGTATCATGACTTTGCCTTTCATCAGAGTAGTGTTCGTTAGTATCATGCATGAATGAGTTCTGAAGAGCGAATGATATTCCTTTTTCTTGTTGGTATGACCTCACAATGCAAAAATCAATAAAGCTGAAGCAAATTGGCAAGGCATTGGATGATGGTGGTCCTTTCGAGCAACTGAAACGGAGATTCTCTACAGATTCTACTCCGCCATCCTCCCAACAAGATTCGCAAGACAACACAAGGCTAGACAGTCAACGTAGCTGTGTAGATGATGAGCACATCTCCCCTACTCCACCATCACAGGTGCTTGCTCTAACTTGGCACTATTATATGTGGTTCCATGTTGCGTATGATGTCTAGCTTGTATTGCTTCTAAATTTGTTGAATTGCATCTGCTTACTTTACACATAATGCCTGTGAATATGACATGTGTTCCTGTTTCTACATCAGACTACTATTCTTGCATATCCCGCATCAGCCACTTATGATAAGGCACCTTTAAGTCGCCACTGTGATATTGGTTGTGTCTTGCATATGATTTCTAGCATATGCTGCTTCTAATTTGTTGAAACGCCATACAGTTTGAACTTGGCAGAGTGATATTGGTTGCATCTTTCATATAGTGTCTAGCTTGCAGTGCTTCTAATTTGTTGAAATGCCTTCTGCTTAGTTACCACATCATAAGTGTGAATTTGTCACACCATCCTGTTTTTCATACATATTCCATCCTCGCATCATGTGTTTGCCTTTCATCCGACTAGTGTTCGTCAGTATCATGCATGAATGAGTTCTGAAGAGCGAATTTTATTCCTGTTTCTTATCGGTTTGACTTCACAATGCAAAATCATTACAGCTGAAGGAAATTAGTCCAGCAGTGGATGATGGTCGTCCTTCGGAGCAACTCACACAGGGGGTCTCTACAGATTCTACTCCGCCATCCTCCCAACAAGATTCGCAAGACAACACAAGGCTGGACAGTCAACGTAGCAATGTAGATGATGAGCACATCTCCCCTACTCCACCATCACAGGTGCTTGCTCTAACTTGACACTATTATATGTGGTTGCATGTTGCGTATGATGTCTAGCTTGTATTGCTTCTAACTTGAATTGCATCTGCTTACTTTACACATAATGCCTGTGAATATGACACGTGTTCCTGTTTCTAGAACATACGTGTACATGATGAGCACATCTCCCCTACTCCACCATCACAGGTGCTTGCTCTTACTTGGAACTGTTATACGTGGTTGCGTTTTCCATATGATGTCTAGTTTGTATTGCTTCTGATTATTTTGAATTGCATCTGCATAGCTTACAACTTATACCTGCAACGATCACTTACCCATAAGACACATTTAACTTGGGACTGTGATGTAGGTTGCATCTTGCATTGTCTTCTAGATTGTACTGCTTCTAATTTCTTGAAATGGCACTTACGACGAGACACTTTTTACCTGATAGAGTGATATTGGTTGCATGTTCATATGGTGCCTAGCTTTCATTTCTTCTAATTTTGTTGAAATGCCTTCCGCTTACTATTTTTTCATACATATTCCATCCTCCTATCGTGCGTGTGAATATGAAACGCTGTCTTTTTTTGTATATATTCCATACTCCTGCGCTTGCCTTACATCAAAGTAGTGTTCGTCTGTATCATGCATCAACCAGTTATGCAGAGCTAATTTTATTCATCTTCTTGTGGTTTTGACTTCATAAGGCAATATCAGAAAATAGGAAGGAAAAGAGTAAGTTAGGGGATGTTGGTGGTACTCCGCACTGACGCAAACAGAGACTCTCTAGATTTGCCACTACTACTGCTAATGAAGTTGAAGTCCCAAGTCTACATGATGAGTTCATCTCCTGCACTCCACCATCGCAGGTGCTTGCTCTAAGTTGACAGTGTGATAATTGGTTTCATGTTGCATATGTTGTCTAGCCTATATTTCTTCTATTTTGATTAAATTGCACCTGCTGAGTTTATACGTTATACATGTGCATATGACATGGCTTTCTGTGTCTAGAATACACTGCATCTATCTATCATACCATGTTCTTACATCAAAGTACTGCTGTTGTGTATCCCGCATCAGTAACTCATGATTGGACGCTTTTAACATGGCAGTTTGATAGTGGTTGCATCTTGCATTGATTTCTACGTTATACTGCTTCTAGTTTTTCGAATTGCCACTTATGTCAACTTGACAAGGCACTTTTAACTTGGCAGAGTAATATTGGTTGCATCTTTCATATGGTGTCTAGCTTGCATTACTTCTATTTTCTTGAAAATCCTTCTGCTTAGTTTGCACATCGTAGCTGTGAATATGTTATGCCGTCCTATTTTTCTTACATATTCCATCCTCATACGGTTGTCTTACATCAAAGTATTGCTTGTCTGTATCATGCATCAATGAGTTCTGAAGAGTGATTTTATTCTTTTGTGTTGTGGGTACAGCTTGACATGGCAAAGTCAAAAAAGAGCAAGGAAAATAATATAGTAAGGAGTGTTGTTACTCGTCGGGTGAACGGAAAAGGCTATGCTGTCGAGATTCTGCTGGTACTTATAGTGCAGTAAAAGGTCCAAGTCCATCGGCTAAATCTACAAACACAGTATCACCTGCTCCACCAGCTGCAGCGTCCGCTTCAACTGTACCAGCATCTCAACCAGTTACTCGTTCATTTGCTCCGGACCTGGCCAGTTCCCAAGCTGCCTTCACACCTAACACTACTTCCGAAGCACTATTGACACAACAGGACTTGGCAAGATCAGATGAACCTCATGAGCATCAACACCAAGACGGTACCTGACCGAGTCAAGTTGCAGTTGCATGCTCCTTTATATGTACTCTCACAGTTTGATGTACACTAACGCTTTCCATATTCGTTGTTGAACTAGCACCACGGCGCAAGCGGAAACAGACATCAGGGATAATGCTTGACAGATTAACAAAATCTAAAGGAGGAAGAATGGAGATCCATTTTGAGGCAGGTTTAAAAAGGCCACGTGATGCTACAGAGTCAGCCAAGTTAGTATCAGAGGTAGCCATTGCCGTTAGGTGTCATGCGCGTATCCTCCCAACGTGGATCCAGTACAGGAATGAGAAAGACAATACCCAGTTTAATGCCTTCCTTGACCATTTATCTGTAAGTAATGTTATTCATCGCAATTAGTAATATTGTCTTGCTCTGTCCCATACTTTCTAGCTTCCTCCTAATAAGACTCACATTCTTTTTTCAACAGATGAGGTTCAAGTTGGATCCGAAAGATGATGCAACTAAACAAGCATGCACTCATGTTTTTCAGTCTGCTCTGCGACAGTATCGGTACCACCTTAGAAAATCTCACTTTGAAGGCAAGGCTAACAATGAAATCGCCCAAACATCTCCAGTGGAATATATTACAGATGAAGACTGGACATCCCTCGTTAAACACTGGTCTGATCCAAAGTATCAGGTAGGCTATATGTATTTGATCAGACCACATATTGGACTTGTATTTATGTATGTGCCTTACAAGTGTATCTTCTTCTAGGCTAACTGTTTGAAGAACAAAACCAGCCGTTCTAAAGTGAAATTCCAACAGACAACAGGATCTCGTAGCTATATTGCACACTGTGAGGCTCTTGTAAATAGCTGCTACTTCCTTCTTTTTTTGTGCCATATTATCGTATCTATATTGACTTGTTCCAAATACAGCGGAAAGCCCGTGCGGACCAAAAAGAACCTAAACCGAATGCAGTGCAAATCTTCAATGATTGCCACACCAGCAAGATGAAGGGCATGAGCACACCAGTTCAAGCCGCTGTTGTAAGTCCTTACTCCTCCTGCCTTGAACTGATTGGTACTGTGATGTGTTCATTTAACTACTTGGTTTGCAGCCAATGTCAGTTACTCTATTCACTTTTATACACAGTTGTCTTAAGGTATCATTTCACCTTACATGGTTTAAAAGAGATGAATGATATTCTTTTGGTCTTGATCTGTAATCTAATTGTTATGTTCACGTGCGCACACAATGATAAAATAACTTGTTTGTTTTATATCTGTTTGCCCATGATATGAATGATGTCATACTATGTTCATCCTACTTTAAACCATGTCTCTTTATCCTTAGATGTCATCGAATGTGAGGAAATAGACAATACAGTAGGCATGCTACATGGACATATGTTCCGAAAGTGATTTTATTATGTAGTTGGCACTACAATACATGCCAATGTATTACAGTAGTTCACCAAAATAAGTTATGTATAAATGTTTAACCTACTTTGTTTGTTTTTGTCTCATTAGTAACTCACTGGTACACTAATCTACAAGTTCAAACTTTCAGGAAGCTATGGAACAAATGATTAAACAGCCACAACCACCTGAAGGTGACGAGGCTACTACAGGCACAATGTCACCTCTTGCTGCAGTGTGTCAGTATCTCTCCACTAACAGTGCAAAAGGCACCTTCCTACGTAATTCTGGGTTGGTTGTCAAGGTAACCTCGTCCAAATCGCCTACTGAACAAAATCTTCCTGCTAGACAGAGTGATATATCTGTGCTCCAGACACAAGTCCAATCCCTAATGGACGTTGTTTTGGAAACAAGAATAGTGGTTGAGAAATTCCGTCAAGATATGAATGGTTTTGAAACCAGACTATCAGACATTCGCTTCGTTGTTGAAGAGCAATGGCGGAAAAAAGGTGGAGATCGTGCTGCTCCATCAGATTCTATAGCCTGAAACATTAGCACTCAGGTCAAATGATATGTGCTTCTATACATCTGATGGTGCTTTTATCTGGAAGGACTGTAAACTTTATGCCAACAGGCCTTTTGTTGTATGATTGGAATTTATTTTGTTGTGATACAACATTTATGATGATGCCACAGGCTGCAGTAATTATGACGCTATTTTTGTATAGTGTAGGTTTATCTTAGTAATGTATTCGGACGAAAGCTTCGTAGGAGCCCAACATGCCAACATTCGTCGGGCCCATTCCAATTGGGCTAAAAACGATTACGGGCCAAAATTGGCATGTAGCCCACTAAAAATATCTGGGCTTAAATTAGCATAAGCTTTCAAATTTTTCTGGTAGGCCTGTGCCCATAGTGGGCCTTTAACAGGCCTAAACATAATTTGGGCCCTCAGTAAAAGTAGGCCATTTACAGGTGTAAATATGTCGATCCCATAAAAAACATGGGCCTTTAATAGACCGAAAGTGAGATTGGGCCGTGATTGTGCCAAATAACCTACTGGACTTAGCAGGCCGAAATGGTGGCCCATTTACGATGCGGATATTTGACAGGCCGAAATTCGGATGGGCCGTAAATGCGCCGACCTAATACACGGGCCTTTAACAGGCCGGAACTTCGGTCGGGCTAGATTATCGTCATTTTTATATGGGCCATTAATGGGCCCGATATGACGTTGGGCCACATATGGCCCATGGTTTACGTATGGCGTTAACGGGCCGAATATGACCCAAATCCTTCACGGTCGTTTATGGGCCGAAAGTTTTGATGGCCTGTAAATGGGCCCAAATGAAGCCGGACCTTTAACAGGCCGGAAATACACCGGGCCATAATTCGGCCCAATTACTTAGCGGACTATTAACGGGCCAGAAGTAACCATGGGCCGCATTGATGACAAGTTTAGACCAGGCTGTTGACGGGCCGATTTGACAGAGAATGTTGGGCCTTTAGTTGGGTCGGCCCATTATGGTTTGTAGAATCTTGTGGGCCTTTAGCTGGGCCGGCCCATTGTGGTCCGCAAAATCTTGTGGGCCTTTAGCTGGGCCGGCCCATTATGGTCCGCTAAATTTTGTGGGCCTTTAGCTGGGCCTGCCCATTATGGTCCGCTAAATCTTATGGGCCTTCGGTTGGGCCGGCCCATTTAAACTTTGTGGGCCACTTTTAGGCCGGTCCACGTGTCAACATATCATAGGCCCATCTCGACCGTTGGATGAGTGACACCTGTGCCAACGCGGAGCTGACACGTGGATCCGTCAGCCAATGAGAATTTTACACGTGGAAAATCGGCATTGGTCGTGGCTGTTAACGGGTTATCGGATCCAAAATCTGACCCGATAGCTTTACGGCGTTCCGTTACGATGGATGCCACGTGTCGGTCGCCCTTGACGAAAGCACTTTGTGACGTGCGATTTATCGTCATGGAAGTGGACACTTCCGTGATGATAATTTTGGTAATGTCATGGAACACTTCTACGACAGCATAGGTATGACTATCTTGATTCTGTCATAAATTTGTCATGGATGTAAATGCATGACAAAAAACGCGACCTACTGTGAAAAACACGTATCATCACGGAAGTGTATTTTTTGTAGTGAATCTCTGAACTCTTAGTCTGTGCACGACCTACCAATCAACCGAAAGAACAAGAAGCGAAAGAAAGTGGCACGGAGCGGAGGCGGGGGTACCTATGGGTCGGTGCCGGGGAAGACGGACTGGGGTGCCTCGATGGGGTCGAACTCCATGTTGATGCCGAGGTCGGCGACCGCGGCCGCGGCGGCGAACGGCGAGCATCGGCCCCGCTTCGCTTGCAGCACCTTGAAGGTGTCTTCCAGGAAGGCCGCCGCCCCGCGCTTCTGGGTGCCCTCGACCTCCGCCGCCATGGCCCGGCGAGAAAGAGGTCGGGGCTTGGATGGCGACGAGCTTGGCACGCGCTCCTCTGCTAGGTGCCCCTGCCCTCGATGGTTTGCGGTGCGGCAAGGCGAGCTGTGTGGTCGGTGGATGCTGCTGCTCCTCTGCTAGGTGCGGTGAGCTGCTGGACGATCTCAGGCACCCACCTTCAATCAGGCTGCTGCTGCTCCACCGACCTGGAGGCTCTACGGCGGCTCCCCCGGACGGATCTGGCACTCTCTTCGTCAGATCGGATTGGGGAGGGGAGCTACTAGCCTTGGACGGAAGGAGGAGGGGGGCCGAGACCTACAGCCAGGCGCGTGGTCACCGCCCATGGTCGTTGGGGGAGGGGTGGCAACGACCGGCTAGGCAGGGTATCCATACCTGGACTCTTATGGTTGACAGCGGCGGCGATCCGGACAAATGGCGGGGTTGGCAATCAGGAGAGGGGATCGACCGAGAGACGGTGTCGGG